>NC_084916.1:18168708-18193708 GCF_949316345.1 Pungitius pungitius
GCAGCAGCGGCGTGTCGAGTGGCGGCGACGCCCGAGGCCCGACCCCCCCGCTGGACGTCATCTCAGAGGACGCCATGGAGATGGACCTGGGGGTGGACCAAGGTACTGACCCGTGGTTCTGGAGCTACAGTAATAAAGTTTATTTTAGTTTCAGGTGCCCCCTGTGGTCAAGAAGTCTCAGCAGGGTCCACATTCTGTAAGCCCCCCCCAGTCCTGGTTCTCCCGGGCCTCACTTCCCTGCAGCATCTTCCGGTCCTTCTTCAAACAAAGAGGTTTGGACCCTCCCAGAACCCGAGCAGTTGCCTGGGCCACAAAGAGAACTTTGTGATTCCAGTGAGAAAACTTTCAGTAAACCGGCCTGAAACGAACCTGAGGGGAACATTGTAGCACTGACTCTAGAATAAGATGGGGTAGCAGGGCTGTTTCTTGGTGTATTATGGGATGCGAACCAGTAACCTGGACCTCTCCCCTGTCCTGCTCTTCCAGTGATCGACCCGGAAGTGGCTCTGAAGGCCTGCCAGGAGGTTCTCCTCATGGACAAGCTGCAGAACCGGGAGGCGCCTGAGCAGCGACGGGATGATGATCATCAGCAGGACCCAGCGGACGGGTCCGGTCCGCAGCGGTCCTCCATCAAAGAAGAAGACGAGGAGGACGAGGCGCAGGACGAAGGGCGATCTCCTCCAGCCCGGCCGGCGCCTCCCTCCCTGCTGCCGCTGGCCGAGGCCTCCAAGCAGTCGTGGCTGCTGCGCCTGTTTGAGTCAAAGTTGTTTGACGTTTCCATGGCGATCTCCTACCTGTACAAGTCCAAGGAGCCGGGGGTGCAGGCGTACATTGGGAACCGCCTCTTCAGCTTCCCCGACAGCGAGGTGGACTTCTACCTGCCGCAGCTGCTCAATCATGTACGTGCACATGGACACCGAGGTGGGCGACGCCATCCGGCCCGTACCTGGTGAGTCACCGGAGCAGGTCACCACTCAATGCTGCCCCCCCATCCTGGACTGTGTGGTTACAGGTGGAGGGTCTGGTTCTGGTTCTACCAGGACATGGTCTGCAAACTACATTCGGCAGTTGGACGCTTGTTTGAACGTCTTTTGTCCCTCTGTCCCTCAGATTCACCGCTGCAGAGGAGGAATAACCTTCTCCCTGCTGACGGCCTGGCTGCTGGGCGCTTACTCCTCCGACATGCACATCTCCACCCAGCGCCACTCCAGAGGCACCAAGCTCCGAAAGCTCATCCTGTCGGACGAACTCAAGCCGACGGCTCCTCCGCCGGACGGCCTCGTCCCCGCCTCCGGCAGCCCGTCGTCCTCAGCCGCGCCACAGCCGCTGCCTACCGGAGGCACAACAGCAGCAACACCGACTCCGCCTCCTTCGGCCCGGCGGAGGCGTTTCTTTCACCGTCCAGGAGGACCCACCACAGATCCAAGTCAGACGCCACCACGGCCAGCAGTGGGCCAGGATCTGGTCTCTGGCGGACAGGAAGTAACCCGAAGGTAGAAGCCGTTCACAAGGAGGTAAATCCAGGCTTTTATTGAGTTATTTCTTGTAACATTGTAACTGGGGGGAAGCACAAAGACTTCAGGAAGGAGGCAACATTAGAATCTCATTAGAATTTAAAGGAACAGGTCACTCTGTGGGGGGCTGTTTTAGGGTAAAAAGGTGTTTAAATGATCCTGGTGGGATTTTGACCAAAGCAGGAACCACATCAATCTGTGGTAAAAAGGGCATTTAAAACTCGACTCTGTCTCTCCCTCGCGTTGCAGCCGGAGCGCCTGCGTCCTCAGAGGGAGCTGGTGAAGTCTCTGCTCTGCATCGGGAAGCGTTTGGCTACGCTGCCCACCAAAGAGCAGAAGACCCAGCGGCTCATCTCTGAGCTGTCGTTGCTCAACCACAAACTGCCGGCCCGCGTTTGGCTGCCCACCGCTGAGCGGCAGCACCACGTGTGCCGGATCCCCCACACTCAGGCCGTGGTGCTCAACTCCAAAGACAAGGTGACCAAGGGACCACTGTTAGCCTAGCTTAGCACAAAGACTGGAATCAAGGGACCACTGTTAGCCTAGCTTAGCACAAAGACTGGAATCAAGGGACCACTGTTAGCCTAGCTTAGCACAGACTGGAATCAAGGGACCACTGTTAGCCTAGCTTAGCACAAAGACTGGAATCAAGGGACCACTGTTAGCCTAGCTTAGCACAAAGACTGGAATCAAGGGACCACTGTTAGCCTAGCTTAGCACAAAGACTGGAATCAAGGGACCACTGTTAGCCTAGCTTAGCACAGACTGGAATCAAGGGACCACTGTTAGCCTAGCTTAGCACAAAGACTGGAATCAAGGGACCACTGTTAGCCTAGCTTAGCACAAAGACTGGAATCAAGGGACCACTGTTAGCCTAGCTTAGCAAAACGACTGTAATGAAATGACAACTGTTAGCCTAGCTAAAACAACTAGCATGCTAATGTCCGCTGTAACAGGAAGGTTTGTGCTTCCTCCTCAGGCTCCGTACATCATCTATGTGGAGGTTTTGGAGTGCAAGAGCTTTGAGACGTCTCCGGTTCCGGTCCGGATCCCCGAGACGAGGATCCACTCGGCGCGCTCCGCAGAGAACCTGGACTGCGATAGCGTCGCCGCGTCTAATGCTAACACTGTGGGAATGATGTCAGCGCACCGGGCGGGAAGCTTCTCCACGGTCTCAAATTACGACAACGATGACGAGGCGTGGGCTACGGACGACATCGGGCAGCTGCAGGTGGAGGTGAGCCTCATTTACAGCTATATATATATATATATATACACTGTGAAATGTATTCATTGCGCTTAATGAATGTTGATGTTAATGTATGTTTGATTTCCTTCTAAAGACTAAATCTTAAAAGTAAAGAGTGATTACTCGTCTTATTCGTATCATTGTATTTGTGTATTTTAGACGCTGTTATTTAATTGTTTGATTTAATGTGTTTATGGTGGTTATTGTGGAGGAACTCCTCTGCACAGATCTTTGCTCACATACTTTGTGACTATCCAATGGGAACAAGGTGTCATTCTCTCATACGTCCTTCTCTATTGCGTCATCGCTGCAGAAACCTTCTGCTTCTCAATCTCAACGCCAGTCGATTTCTCCTGCCATTGATGGTGGTGCAGGTGGTGCAGGTGGGGGGAGCCTCATTTAGGGCTTTCTACATAGTTGTATATCCATACATATGTGTGTGGGTGGTGCAGGTGGAGGCTCAGACCAGCAGCTCTGACAACATCAGCCAGTTCTCAGTCGACAGCATCACGAGTCTGGAGAGCAAAGAGTCGGTCTTCATCGCAGCCGGAGATATCAGGTACACACACAAATACACACACGCGTATATACATGTGTATTTACTCTCACACAAATACTAAAAGTTTAATTCAACTCAAGACAAGTATTTACTTCAATAAAACTAGTAATTCTTTAACCTAGAAATACCAGTTAAAATACAACAGCATTGGCGTAGAAAATATACTTAAAGAAGTAACTTAAGTAAAGTTATATATTATAAATGCTAAACTGATGCTCGTTTAATCATTAAGCATTGTTTTAAATTGAGTAAATAAGTGGTAAATGTGGTGTGTAAATGTACTTGGATACTTGTTGTTCTCAGGCGTCGTCTGTCAGAGAATCTCGCTCAGACGCCGACGACGTTCAGGAGGGACCCGGAGGACCCGTCAGCCGTCGCCCTCAAGGAACCCTGGGAGGACAAAGTCCGGTGAGTCCGGCTGAGCGCCATGTATAAATACACACATCGATGTATAAATACACACATCGATGTATGAATACACACATCGCTGTATAAATACACACATCTATGTATTAATACACACATCTATGTATAAATACACACCTCTATGTATAAATACACACATCTATGTATAAATACACACATCTATGTATAAATACACACGTCGATGTATAAATACACACATCTATGTATAAATACACACATCGATGTATAATACACACATCGATGTATGAATACACACATCGCTGTATAAATACACACATCTATGTATAAATACACACATCTATGTATAAATACACACATTTATGTATAAATACACACATCTATGTATCAATACACACCTCTATGTATCAATACACACATCTATGTATAAATACACACCTCTATGTATAAATACACACATCTATGTATAAATACACACATCGATGTATGAATACACACATCGCTGTATAAATACACACATCTATGTATTAATACACACATCTATGTATAAATACACACCTCTATGTATAAATACACACATCTATGTATAAATACACACATCTATGTATAAATACACACGTCGATGTATAAATACACACATCTATGTATAAATACACACATCGATGTATAAATACACACATCGATGTATGAATACACACATCGCTGTATAAATACACACATCTATGTATAAATACACACATCTATGTATAAATACACACATCGATGTATAAATACACACATTTATGTATAAATACACACATCTATGTATCAATACACACCTCTATGTATCAATACACACATCGATGTATAAATACACACATCGATGTATAAATACACACATCTATGTATCAATACACACCTCTATGTATAAATACACACATCTATGTATAAATACACACGTCGATGTATAAATACACACGTCGATGTATAAATACACACATCGATGTATAAATACACACATCTATGTATTAATACACACCTCTATGTATAAATACACACATCTATGTATAAATACACACGTCGATGTATAAATACACACGTCGATGTATAAATACACACCTCTATGTATAAATACACACATCGATGTATAAATACATACATCTATGTATAAATACACACATCGATGTATAAATACATACATCTATGTATAAATACACACGTCGATGTATAAATACACACGTCGATGTATAAATACACACATCGATGTATAAATACACACATCTATGTATGAATACACACATCGATGTATAAATACACACGTCGATGTATAAATACACACATCGATGTATAAATACACACATCGATGTATAAATACACTTGACCCTGCAGGAGGATCAGAGAAGCTTCTCCTTACGGTCACCTCATGAACTGGAGGCTGCTGTCCGTCATCGTGAAGTGTGGAGACGACCTGAGGCAGGAGCTGCTGGCCTATCAGGTTCTTCGACAGCTACAGGTACCACCTCACCTGAAGTACTGGTACTACAGGCTCCGCCCCCCTGATGTACTGGTACTACAGGCATCTTCTCACATGACGTTGGTTGAATAAGGCAGAAACCTATAAACTTACTGCAGATGTTGACGTGTGTTTCAGTGCATCTGGCAGCAGGAGAGAGTTCCTCTGTGGATCAAACCCTATAAGATCCTGGTGATGTCATCGGACAGCGGGATGATCGAACCTGTCCTCAACGCCGTCTCTCTGCACCAGGTAATCAATGAGGTGCTCCGTAGATTCTGTGCTAGAGGTAACGTGTGTACAGGTGTTTCAGGGCAGATGTTCTGTGTCTCCTGCTCCAGGTGCGTAAGCAGAGTCAGCTCTCGCTGCTCGACTACTTCCTGCAGGAACACGGCAGCTTCACCACCGAAGCGTTCCTCGCGGCTCAGAGGAGCTTCGTCCAAAGCTGCGCCGGCTACAGTCTGATCTGTTACCTGCTGCAGGTCAAAGACAGGTGAGTCACACGCCGCGTGCTAAGCTAGGCTAGCACTGCTGCAGCTCTCTCTTATTGGCACACTGTGGTCCACAGACATAACGGGAACATCCTGCTGGACTCTGAAGGTCACATCATCCACATCGACTTTGGCTTCATCCTCTCCAGCTCACCGAGGAACCTCGGGTTCGAGACCTCGGCCTTTAAACTCACCTCGGAGTTTGTAGACGTGAGTGAACGTTGAAATGAGGTCTGATGATGAGGAAGATGATAAGATAAAGGTGGTGAAGATGATGTGTTGATGATGATGATAATCATGATTGTGATGGTGATGATGATCAGGAAGCAGGAACATTTATTGCCAAAATATGTTTGACATACGAGGAATTTGACTTGGCGGTTGGTGCCTGACAGCAGACAGAAAGACAAGAACATGTTGGATTTAACTCCACAGTATCACATAGAAGGCTGTGGGGGACGTTCAAATAGAATGAAATGTAGAGAAGAAAGAGTCAGACAGTTCATGTCCAGGGTGGGAGGGGTCGGCTACAATCTTTCTGGCTGCTTCAGAGTCCTGGAAGCAAACAGGTCCTGGAGAGACGGCAGATTGCAGCCAATCACCTTCTCTGCAGAGTGATGACACGCTGCAGCCTGCCCTTGTCCTTGGCTGTGGCTGCAGCGTACCACACGGTGATGGAGGAGCAGAGGATGGACTCCATGATGTAGAAGATGTTTAGCTCCCACTTGAGGTCCTGGTGATGATGGAGACCTGACCTGTTGCAGTCAAAGACTGAGACAGGTCTCCGTGAGGGACAAACGGAGGATGCAGACAAGTGTCTCTCCTCACCAGCCGCTGAAGTTCATCCAGTTTGTTGCTCAGTGACACGTTGGAGAGGAAGAAAACAAACCTGTTTCCCTCTCACCGCGGGAGTGAAGGTGAGCGCACCTTTACTAGAATGTCCAGTAACTCCACAGAGCAAAGAAGAAAAGTTGGAAGTGTTCCCCGAATGTTCATGAGCTCATCTCTGGAGAAAGAGCTCATGGAAGAATCATCGCAGAAGACAAATACACAACCAACAGCAACGATACACCGAAGCAGCCATCTTGGATTTTGGATGATGATGATGATGTTGCTGACGGTATTTGATGATGATGATGATGATGATCATCTCTCAGGTGATGGGCGGTCTGGATGGCGACATGTTCATCTACTACAAGATGTTGATTCTTCAGGGTCTCATCGCTGCCAGGAAACACATGGAGAAGGTTCTACAGATTGTGGAGATCATGCAGCAAGGTCGTATACTAGTATATTTACAAGAGTACTCCTCCTAGTAAATCAGTACTAACACGCTTAATAGTACATGATACCAGGACCTTTTATCACGTTTCATGACACACATTTTACACTTTCTGTGGCTCCTTTTTTTCCCTTTTTCAACTTACTGTGAAGTTTTTCTACGACCTACTTTTTAAAACATTTTTGACTCTAACAGTTGTAATACGTCACAGTATGTTGAAAAAAGGAAAGAAAATGTCATAGTACTGTTTTTCTTTACTACGGTTTTTCTTTGTTGACCTTGTTGACCTTGCAGACTTTGATGAGCTTAATGACCTCATTTCTGTGGTCACCTTGCTGACCCAGTTGACCTTGTGGACCTTGCTGACATTTTTGACCTTTTTGACCCTGTTGACCTTGCTGACCTTGTTGAACTGGTGGACCTTGCTGACCTTGCTGACCTTGGCGTCTGCTGCAGGCTCTCACCTGGCCTGTTTCCACGGATCGAGCACCATCCGCGGCCTGAAGGAGCGTTTCCACATGTCGCTGACGGAGGAGCAGCTGCAGCTGCTGGTGGAGCAACTGGTGGACGGATCCATGCGCTCCATCACCACCAAACTCTACGATTCCTTTCAGTACGTCACCAACGGTATCATGTGACCTCAGATGACCTTTGAACTCTCAGTCCCATTGGTTCAGAGGCGATGAGCCCACGTGGCTGAGACCTTTATCCAGCTGGTTGTTTCCTGTGAAATAAAAATAAAGTTGTACGTAGAAGAGAAACAGTACAAAAGTCTTCTGTTGGATTCCAATGGAGACATTAATATTTCATTAATTAATTCGTCAACCTGATTGATCTTTGAAGTACAGTTTCACCTTTGAGAAAATTGATTTGAATTTTTAGCTTGTTGATCAGACAAAAACACAAAAGACGTGAAAGATATTTTTCAGAAATATTACCATGAAAACTACTACTAATAAATATCCTGCAACATACATTCTGCTCTTTTATGGCAGAATATGTTTAAACAATTAGGAAAACGTTAAATTTCAATTGAACCTGTTAACTCATCAGTTCATTTAATTGGATGATTTTAAGTTTCTACAGGTTGAAGATGCTAGTAATGATTTCTAGTCTCTCTTTACATCAAAATGGCCCCCAATTGGTGAAACGATTTGTAAACAACATTTTTTGTTTAAGAACTGCAACCATTAACTGGGAATCTGCATAATTATTGATCTCCCAGCACTCTGATTGGCTGATTTTTCTTCATTAGATCAGGTTCCTGAATATGTGAATGTTTTTTTTATATATAGAACAATCCACTACAACATGTTTTTTTCTCATTACTGAGAAAGCAATTGTGTTCTTTTTCAAATGTATAATGATATTGTCACTACTGTCAGTAACACTTCCTCCGGCTTCATCCCAGTGCGTTACACACAAAAAACATGGTCACAAAAGGGTTTCTGTTTTTGAGTGAAGTTGAAGTTACTGTTTAGATTAAGAAACGGTTTTACGTTAACGGTTAGTTAATGTTTTTACCTAAATTCCGATTTGATTTGACTTTATATTTCCTGGACAAAAGAAATGTCCGGTCAGCGTACATGAGAAGCTAATTCAGCCTTTTAAAAAAAGTATAATTATAAAGATGTGGAAGCCTCTCGCTGGGATGAAGCCAGTTTTAATGTTTTGTCATTAACATCTGTACAGTTGTTTTGTGTGTGTTTGACCTTGAAGGAACAGCACAAGTCTGTTATTGTAAAAGCAGCGACATGTTACCGCTAACCGTTAGCCTGCTAGCCGTTAGCTCGCTATTCTAGACGCCACGCCGCTCGACAAAGATGCAGCTGTGACTAAAGTTTACCAGATGAGCAACTTAAATAGCAAATAGTGTGTTTTCTCTGTGTGTGAATATGTAAGTATGTAAATGAGATGGTTCTCCTGGGAGATGAAATAGATGCCTTCAGATGTACAGAAGCCAACGACTCGTAAGATGAGAGCTTTCATATCGGACACTACGATGGGTTTCTACGATATCAGTCCAGAAGGGAGTCGTGCTTATTAAACTTTATCACACTTTGATTATAGAAACATTCTTGGTCCCTGAATGCAGCAGAATGAGCCACAATATCACTATTTCATAGTTGAAGTGAAACAGTGAATTCTGGAGAGGAAAAGCTTCTGTAAGAACTGGTCTCTGCTACGAACTCTCATTTGCCTTCTTTCTTTCTACAGCTGGAATGTGTTAAAAACTCTTAAACTGCATTCATTCTAATCAAAGATGTTTCCCTCGTTTGTTTTCATTCCGTTGGTATAAAACATTTCCCGCGATATCCGTGAAAGCAGCAGGATGCTAACGATGCTAACGATGCCAGCAATGCTAACGGGACAAACTGCCGACTAAATTTTTCACCATGTATGTTTATCTCATAAAAAGGCCAAGGACAAGGCCAAGATTAATTCACTAATAAATGACATACAATTACCTTAAATTACTTTCAATCATTTTAAATAGATGGATTTCATTACTAAATTACAATAAATTATTTACAATCACATCAAATTACTTTGAATTACATTTATTTAATGTGACCAGTGCAACCAAATTCTTTACCCATTTGAAATTTAAATTTTGGCTGGTTTTCTTTCTATGAAACAAAACTTGTGGTTTCACCAGAAAGTGAATCAGTACTGATTAAACTTTAGCGCGTTAATTACGATTAATTAATTACAATGTGAATTAAGATTAATTAATTACACTGTTGTCCACAGGATGCCCTGAAGTAGACAAACATGTGATTGTCTTGAAAAATGCCCTCAGAGGCTGTAATAAGTTTCATGTCAGTGTGACCACTGAATGAGACACATCTGCTCATCTTTACTGACTCATCCGGCCTTCTCTCCCGTCAAAAAGGTGGAACCCTATAGGCTATGTAGCATGGCTAATAAGTGATAAAAGCTTAATTAGCAATTAACATCAAATTTAGTCAATTCATCATCCAAAAGATTCTTCATCAATCTTGACAATGCCATCATAACTCAAGTGAACGCGACTTGTGTTTCTGCATAACCCCCAGGGTTCACTTCTCTGACACAACCAGTGGGGACAATGCCCCCACTACTACCTCCACAGTAGTGTGCTCAAGACTTGGCGGGTGGGATTTGAACCCACTGGCAGTGCACACAGAGGCTTTTGGCACCCTGCACTCACCCCTACACTACCAGTCCTGGTCACATTTTGGCAACTTTGATTCTCCTACTTAACCTTGAGCATGTGAGCTAAACCTCAAAACTCTTTTTAAATGCTATTTCCACATCTGGGCTTGAACCCACAACCTTCAAGTGCAGTGCAGGGGCTTATGTCAGCAGCTCTTCCACTGTGCTACTTCACCACACACTAACCAACCCTTTGTTTGTTGTATTTAACCTTGAGATTGCTACTCAAACCTGAAGTAAAGCCAAAGGCTAAAACCCAAGACTGGGCTTGAACCCACAACCTACACGGTAAGGACGGTAGCTCCTCAGCTCTTGTGCTGCACTACCTCACCATGCACAAATTACATTTCTGTTTCTCGTATTTAACTTTGAGACTGCTACTCAAACCTCAAAACTCTTTCAAAGCAGAAGCGATGTCTGTATGAAGGGGCATGAACCCACAACCTCAGACAGCAGGTTGGAGCCTGCAGCCCTTCAGTTGTTCCCTTGTGCTTTTCAAGCACATGCCTCATTGTGTCCGTTTCTCATATTAGACCTTGGGATTGTTTACTAAACCTCAAAACTGTTTCAAAGTTTACAGTTTGAAGCCCTGACTGCAACCAAACCCTCCTTCTGAGAGAGCAGGTTTGAACTGAGGATCCTCCACACTTCAGCCTTCCTGCTATCTCCCTGCACTGTTCCACCACACACCTGTTGATGCTTTTGAATCCAACCTCAATTCTCATTGATTCTCAGGCTGGAATCCACAACCGTTCCATACCGTTATAATAGAATTGCAGGTCAAGTAAAGTCATATACTGGCATTTCTAATAAAGCCCTAGTGGATTTCACTACTTTTATGCTGTGATTCTTATTTCACTTTTTTCGACATGTGTGCTGATGCTCGCGTGTGAATTGAGAGGATCCATACCGACTCCCCTATGGAGCTAAACCAGTCTGAGGGTCCTCCTCAGCTGAGTGGAGAATAAATCCCGGAAGAAATAAACACGTTTGACACACGGCACCTTGAGGAGAGAGAATCAAATCCCAAATGTGGATCAGGAAGGTCAGCTTTGATTCCACTAGAGACACCAGAACTCACTATGATTCACAGTGTCACTGTTTGTTTAATTTAAAATTAGGGCCGGGACTTTAGCGCGTTAATTACGATTAATTAATTACAATGTGAATTAAGATTAATTAATTACACAAAAAGTAACATATTAAACATTTTTTACGCATTTTTACACTTATTTTTTGCACCGCGGAACGTTTCTCATTGGATGAGTTTCGGGAGGACCGATTATACTGGAGCACCAACTAGCGTCCATGACTTCAGACAACAACAAACCACAGTGAACATGAACGAAGAAGCTGACGAGACCGTGTCGGGTGGCCCCGTGAATGGGAAATCTTATTATAATAAACACATGGATGGAAGCGTCGATAAGAGCGTGGTTGTGTGCAAGCTGTGCAACAAGGAATTCACATCGAGCCTCAAGTATCACCTCAACGCAACACAATTAGCAGCTAGCGTGGACGTACAAGGACCCACACTGCACCAGATGACTGGTTTAAGGACCAGGGTAACTAAGTCCACGTCTGAAAAAATAACCAATGTTCTGAATGTACTTGAAAGTATTGGTCTACTTAAAAAAACATAGTTTACCGAAGGTCTACTTACCCATAGGCTACCTGAATTTCTGAAAGTACTATATTTCTAAATATGCTATTTCTACACTTGTCTGCTGGAATTGGTTGAACAAAAATAAAAATCCATGTGAAAAAAATGACTTCTCACTGTTCTCAGGTCAAATATTTGTATGTATAATATATGCGATTAATTTCGATTAATTAATTACAAAGCCTCTAATTAATTAGATTAATATTTTTAATCGAGTCCCGGCCCTAGTCAAAATACTAATTTGAATTTACCAAAGAGAAATTATCTCATAATCATACTTAGAAGGTAAATAGAAAAATGATCAATCACAATTTGTCCCTTTTCTATACTTCTGGTAATTCTGAGGTTTGATTAAATATGTGAAATATTTGATCACAATTATGAGAAGAAAATGTAGTAATGACGAGTAAAACTTTCCGGAAGGACTGTGCTTATTTGCTATGATTTACAAGAGTTTATCCAGAAATGTCCATGGTATTTACAGATGTGAACACACTCACATGTGTTCCCATTCATTATGACGTTAAACTATATAAATAGAGCTTAGTTGCAGTCTGAACTACGTCTGGCTCATCGATGGCTACGACAAACTTAAGTGTGGATGGTTTTTCCCTACAAAACAAACAATGAGCCAAAGATCATTGCCGGCTACTTCATGGATGCAGATGGATGCTGATGGATGCTGTGATGGAAGCTGATGGATGCTGATGGATGCTGTGATGGATGCTGATGGATGCTGTGATGGATGCTGACGGACGCTGAGATGGATGCTGATGGATGCTGATGGATGCTCCGCCAGAGTAAGACTGAAAATGGACACATGGCTGAAATGCATTTGTTTGGACCAAGCTGAGACAAACTGAAACCTTTGGTCCAAACTGAGAGAAGATGATCCAGCTTTGCTTTCTTCAAATACAGGTAATTCTCACACACACACACACACACACACACACACACACAGGGTTATCCAATACGGTTATTCATACGTGGTTACAGAGGCCTCCGTATACTTTACGCCGATGCATCAACCAGCAATACCACGTCTTTTAAATACGGGTCCTTTTGGTTTTTACCTTCTCATGCCGTGACCTCAAGTAGTCCCTCAGGTGAAGAAAAGTTGACCTCAAATGTGAAATCATACGTTTAAAAACCTCAGCTTGATTTTTGACGGGAGCCCAGGAGCATCTTCACCACGTTGTTTGGATGTTTGCAGGTAGCATCACCAGAAGAGGAGGAACATCTCTCCTTTCTCTCATCAACGTACCGTATCTTTAGATACATCCACGTAGCTTTGTTGACATGAATCAACATCAGGAAACAGGAAACGCATTACGTTGTTTTTACGTTGATGTCAGAAACACGTCGGCTTTCACCTCCGAACCGACGTGAAAAATATTGTAGTGAAAAGTGCATCGACTTCCATTTGTAAAAAGGGTTAACAGCCAAAAGATTAAGGTCATTTATGCTCATGTATAACATTACATTTACAAAAGAAAGTAATACTTTGCGTTTGATATTAACTACTGTGATGTTCACTGGAACCTTTTAACTCTCAGCTTCAAGCATTCCAATAAAAACAGACATTGTAGAATATTTATTCATCAATGATCTTTTAACATTTATGTCTTTTTGTCATCTTCATTAACCTAAAACTGCAGGATTAAAATCTAATAATAAAAACTAAAACATTACCTCAGTGAAACAAAAGACATAAATCAACGTTGTTCTTATTGATGGTCAGTAGATCATTTATTAACCATTAATAAAACTGTTAGTCAACTTGTTAAACCCTTTATTAGACGACACTTTAACTTCTTACATTTTTACAAACATTTCCTAAACCAGGAATGGAGCGTAACAAAAGCACTGGGGTTTGGCATTGAGCGCGTTTATAGGACCACGCAGTCAGAGTCCTTCTCTCTCCTCCGCGCTGCGGCCGGCTGTGACCCCTGACCTCTGACCTGGAAACACGGTGACATCATGATCAACACAGGCACAGAACCAGAACCTCAGGACGATTCACTGTGTGCTGCTCTCACCGCCTGTGACCCCTGTTGTTGTTGTTGTTGTTGTTGTTGGTATTCCTCCTGTTGGAGCTGTTGGGCCAACTCCAGGTCACTGAGGGGCCCCGGGGCCCCGCCCTGCTGCTGCAGGGACACCGCCACCAGGTAGTCCTAAAACCAACAAAGAAGACCTGTCTCCACCAGGTAGTCCTAAAACCAACAAAGAAGACCTGTCCCCACCAGGTAGTCCTAAAACCAACAAAGAAGACCTGTCCCCACCAGGTAGTCCTAAAACCAACAAAGAAGACCTGTCTCCACCAGGTAGTCCTAAAACCAACAAAGAAGACCTGTCCCCACCAGGTAGTCCTAAAACCAACGAAGAAGACCTGTCCCCACCAGGTAGGTCTCATGGTGCGCTCACACCAAGCGAGGTGACTTTTCACAACGCTTCACTCATTTATTCACATCATTTCTCTCCTGTTCATTCACTAAATTCTGTGCCTGGGGGGCGTGGCTTGAATATCTAAAGTTTTCGCACGCCGGAATTCAAGAGTTTTTGAAAAAGAAAAAAAGAGACAAAATAAATCAATGTATTCAAACTGAGCTACTGAGAAAAGTCAAGACAATACGTAGATCCACTCCATCACTTGTGCTGCATCAGGACACAACACGTTGTCTTCCTGTGCTTTTGTTTCACTGAGGACAGAGGGACAGAGGGACAGTGGGACATTCACTTGATTCATTGTTGTCATGTCTCTCCTGCTGATATAAAGGAGGAATAAGCACAGCTGTGGGTTTGAATGAGTCCACCTGTAGGGGGCGCTATTGAGCCAAAATGCCATTAGGAAGCATTGGAATCATGAGGTAACCTCATGTGGGTCTAGTGCAACAACACACACCCAAAAAAGGAGTCTTTGTTCATAAATCACTTTCAGGTCCAACAGGGCGCTGCTTCGCTATGGAGAAGGTCTGAAGGTCATCACACTCTCTCAGACCTTCTCAAGGCACCAAAACAAAGACCAATACTCACTGTGCTCCATCATCACTATGGGAATAAACGATTTCTGGATTTGTTGTGTGAATGACACAAACGGCATCGTGTTGGGGCTCATGACATCATCAGTGCGTGTGGACACCAACGTTGAGTCTCAGCTTCCTGTGTGTCTCCCCCAGTCACAAAGCGTCTTTGGTGTGATCTCACCTGGTCGATCTGTCTCTGCTGGTCCTGCGCGCTGGGCGGCAGGTTGGTCGTGGGCGGGGCTTTCTGAGGAGGATGACACAGCCTGAAGTCCGAGTCGCAGAAGTTTCCGTCTCCCTCGACGTTATGAAGAGACTCCCAGACCAGCCCCCCCTCCTGCAGGAAGCCCTGATCCGTCACCAACAGGTACAGGTGTCCCTGAGAGAAGGCACTGTGTTAACACCTGGTTCATCAGCGTGATGACTTCATGCAACATGAAGCTCAACTAACAGGAAACAGGAAACACTGCTGCTTTTCAAACATTTTACTACACGCAACTTTTTAAGTAAAATATCTGAAAAGGCGTTTTTTTTCTCCTTGTTGGACCAACGTCGTCTCAGAGGTTCATTCCACACGTGGAGCAGGACAGACTGACAGGTCCGATTCTGGACTAAAACCGGAGGACAGACGGAACCACAGCGTGACGTGTGCAGCTTCACCTTGTGTTTGATCATGGTGCTGAAGTGGTTGTTTCTGAAAAACACCGATATTTCTCCTTCTGTAGCCGCCGTGTTGAGTTCACACAAACCGTGATACGACAGCTGTGTTGCTGTTGACTCCAGGAACTGTTCTGCAAGGAGCCCTACACACACCACACAGACACACACCTCAAAACTCACGTTATTATTTACCACACAACTACATTACCTGTGAACACAACATAATGTTCTCTAAGCAGAGCCTGAACGCATCACAGTGTAATGAAGTCAACCTCCTTTAGCTAGCTGCTAATGCTGCTAATGCTGCTAGCTCCTCCTCCTGTTCACCTAAACACTGATTGTTTACAAAGTCACATGATCAGCGGTAGAGACTAGAAACATCAATGAGGTCCTAGTGTGTGTGTGTGTGTGTGTGTTACCTTCACTGACTCGGCTGCTGTCTGATGAGTGTTTGTAGTCGATGATCTTCTCCACCAGCTGGTTGTAGCTCAGCTTCCCGACAGAAGCCTCCATCTCTGGACTCTGAGGGCAGCGAATAGGCTCAGCTGTGGCACACAACCCCCCCCCCCACACACACACACACAAACACACACACTGTGTGTACCTGTGGGTCCACCAGCCAGCCGTGGTACAGAGGGATGTCCAGCAGGTCGAACACGATGCACTCGGGCGTGTACTCGAAGTCCGTCACCGCGGTGAAACGCACGTTGACGTCCAGACCGGTGGAGAGCTTCGGGAGCACGGCCATCGCATCGCTCATGTTCTAACACACACACACACACACACACACACACACACACACACACACACACACACACACAGGCGCACACACACACACACACACACACACACAGGCGCACACACACACACACACACACACAAGTTCCAAACACATCTTAGATGTTCTTCCGGTGTGTGAGAGAGTGAGAGGGGAAGCACACTCTGCTGGTGGGAGTGTGCTCACCTGTGTGTGTGTGTGTGTGTGTGTGTGTGTGTGTGTGTGTGTGTGTGTGTCTGTACCTGTTGGAAGTTAAGATCCATCCCATCAGCCTTGTCTCTGGGTGTAACAGACAAAACACACTCTCCTGCATGCGCGCGCACACACACACACACGTGATGTTAGTAAAAGGTGAGAATCAGCTGAGGCTCCTGATTGGCTCTGAGGCTCTTCTTACCCAGGTGAGCCATCAGGTCTTCAGTGGTGACCACTTCAGTCTGAGCTGGGAGTTTAGCCTGAAAACACAAACACAGGTACTTCAAGTACAAATACTAATAGGTACGAGTAGTATAACCACAGTATAGGAATACTATAGGTATAACTATCTATATGTACTTAAAGTACCAATTATGTAGAAACACATGGATGCATTAACCTGTCAAAATTATTATGTATCATTTATAAATGCATTGCAAGTATTATAACTGAAATACTCAAGACAAGTAAAAATACCTCATGAGTTGTACTTAAGGGACAGTTTGGATATTTCGGAACAGACTGAAGCTCTGAGAGAATAAACAAGTGTTTGTGTTTGAGGGTCACAGCTTCAGCCTCAACTTTAATACATATATTTATTACTTTATTATGAATATATCATTTCATGTGTCTGAAATACATTCAGTGTATATTTAAGGCAGTATTACACGGCCTCTAGAGAAGTGGCTCGTAGCAGCTCGTTAAATACGCATCTGCCCCTTTAAGAGGTCTCCAGGTGAGGGGCGGGGCTTAGACTCATGTACCTTCCAGCGGAGGAACAGAGTGTTCATGATGGCCAGCAGGGGGCAGGGTCCGTTCTCACTCTGAGTGATGATGGGAGTCTTCTTCCCCTTCCACGTGATCCACTTCACCAGGTAGTAGGCCGCTGAGGACGGCCGCGCCTCCGCTGCTGTGGAGGAGGAGGGGCCGGTGACAGGGGGCGGAGCCACAGGACCCCCTTCTGGACAGATATACAGTATGTACGTATAAATTATAGTAACCTTTACTCCAGTTAAAGTACTAATACCAGACAGTAAAATACTTTGTTTCTTCTGTAATACAGAGGAAACAATAACAATCCACATTGAAAAACAGCTGTTTGACCAATAAAGAGGTAAAAGACGCCTCACCAGCAGCCTCCGGCGTCTCCTCCTCCTTCAGGCGGGGGACCTTGGCGGATGGAGAGCCGCCCCCCGCCCCCACCCTGGAGGACGAAGACAAGCCGTCCTCCACGTCCAGGAGGACGGCTTGTCTCGATTCTCTTGTGCCCAGGAACCCGTCTGACAGCTCCATACCGGGGATGGAGAGGGACGCGGATTGGGTCGATTCCCTCTTGTCATCGGAGCCGCCCACCACAGAGGAGCTCCCCTCCAAGTCCAGACCTGAGGACAACACGTAGGACATGAGGTCCAGGTCAGAGGACAACACGTAGGACATCAGGTCCGGACAACAAATGAGACCTCAGCTCTGAGGACAACATGGGATGGGGATGGTCCTCACCTGTCTCTCCTCCTCGGTCTTGTCCTCCTTCAGCCTTGACGTGTCTGGGTAGAACTGACAGAGATTCTTCTTCTGTGGTGACGCCGGTTATTGTCCCGTTTTCAGAAGACAGCGAGGACAAATTGGGCGGCGTCGGCGTGGCCACCTCCTCCAGGACTTTGGCAGGAAGAGGACCGGTGGAGGCGCCGTTGCTGCTTGTGACCTCTGTTGCCGTGGTTACTATCAGTCTTTTGAAGCTATCCACGGGAGGAGGTGGCTCCTCCTTGTTGAGCTCCATCACATCTGCTGTCGTTGTGGGCGCCGCCGTGCTGGACTCCGCCATGGTCAGCTGACCCGCTCGAGAATGGAGGCGGGAGCTAACTCCTTACGGACAGGAACACCACGATTAGAAAAACTATGTCAGGAGGTCAAAAAGCTTCCTTCTGCTTTAAGACCGGGGCCTTGCCACAGCATGTCCCCCGCAGGGCCCACGCACGAAACAAACGCACCTATCTGTTACACATTGAACCTGTTCAATTAGATATATGGGAATAGAAAGGTCCTGCAGCTTCTGCCTCTTCTTCTCTGCTGCTGACAGGAAGTCCCAAACTGGATCAAGGCCTTGCTGTCCGTTAGGATTCTCTCTCCTTCTGCTGTCAGCAGAGCGTCAGACTTCCTGTCTCACCTGAGGAGACACAGAGAGAAAGGACCCGAGTTTAAAGGCACCTGTCGGTCAGGTTTGGGTTCCTCATCAATGTTGTAATGAAAGACAACAATTTGATTTGAATCCATGAACATTCTTCCAAAACCAAAGATCAAATGTAATCAACAAATACCTGATCCTACGTTTCCCACAATGCACCTTGACAGTCACTGTCATTGGAGGAAGATACAAAACCAGATGACATCAGTAGCTTAAAGCTTTAACGTTTCTTAAGTAACATTCGATTATGGGTATAAACGTCACCTTCACCCTCATAGCCATCATCCTCATCCTCACCACCATTATCATCATCATCGTCATTATCATCATCAGGGCTAAACCGACATACTGAAGAGCTCACGTGACTATCGCCACTGGCGACCCGGATGTGTTGAGTTCATTTTGAGCCGTTAATATCCAAGTTTTACCAAATGTGAAGATGCGCGTGAGGTCATTCAGTCAAACCGCGTCACTCCGGTCAGAGATCGGTTAAAACTCGAAGCCAAGACCGTCGGTATTTCCGGGTGTCAAACGTCCGACAGAGAGCAGAAGGACCCCGGGCAGCTCACGGACTGTATGTCGCTGTCAGCTCCCAGAGCAAGCTAGCATGACGATATCACTCCGAACTAACAGCCAAGCTAACAGAGCAAAGCTAACTGTCGTCCCAGCAAAGAGACACGGGCTGCGACCTTCTCCATCACGCCCAGAAACAAACAGCACCACGATAAGCGGCTTACCGGCACGGAGTGTGTGTCCGTCGCTGTGCTGGAGGGTAAAACGAACATGCTAGCTGTTTACATCCCGTCTCCGCCAGGCACACGCAAAGCCACGCCCACAAGCTAATAAACAACGACGCCAGTGGACGTCACATCCGGTCAACATTAAAAGTTCCGGTTAGCCTCTTAGCCTCCAGCACCAACGACAGTCATAACTCGTGTTAGTTATTATTATTTCCTACCATCACTGTTATAAACAAGCAGTTGAGTTACTTTGTATCATATCGCACTTCTATCATCGCACTGATTAATTCGGCGTAAAAGTGATGTCCAGTCAGCACATTTTAAGGAACTTTAATTACCGTTGAGTCATCGGCTCAGTGCTCAGTCAACAAATGACGTCACACCTTATGATAACATGTAACAGGGAAGCAGGATATAATGGTCACGTATAAATCATGGAACGGAAGTAGATCATTCATTTTAGTAAATGAAACCGTAATATATTCGCGTACAGGCTCATATTTAGGACACCATGAGTGGTGTCAGTACGAGCTGATACCAGCCTGCACGCTTGGTTTATTCAGGTCTGTCTGCTTACATTATACCGTTGAGACATTTCAAACAACGAGAAGAAGCTTTGTCTTAAAGGACTGAACTTGTTTTTACCTTCATCAGCTGCACTTAGATGTGTAATACGGGGTGACGTGACGGGCGGGGCGCTCAGTCCCGCCTGTAGTCCCCGCCCACCCGGGACAAACGGGATTACAAAATTGAAAATTGGGATTACAAAGCCCCTTCAGAAGGAGCGAGAAGAACAAATAAACCATCTTAAGATGTGAAGATAAATACAAAAAGCATCTTAAAATGCGGGAGATCATGAATAAATAAACCATCTTAAACTGTAGATGTAAATAAATAAAAGCTCTCCATCTATTCACCGTGAAATGATTGATCAGTCCAGGCGAGGGGCGGGGCTTAGCGAAGGTTCTACTCGTTCCTCTTTGGCACCACAAACCTGATGAGTAACTCGACTCAACTCGTCTCGCTGTTAAAATCCAAGTCTCAAAGTGCTTTATCCCGTTAACTGAACCCTCAGACCCGGAAACAACAACTTGTGCAATGAACTCCGTCTGCACACTGTGTGTGTGTGTGTGTGTGTGTGTGTGTGTGTGTGTGTGTGTGTGTGTGGGGCGAGCACTCTGCAGGAAGGGGCTTGCCCGCTGCCTGTTCACCGTTTCCATGGTAACGGGGCGGGCCCTTTGCAGCGTGACACAGAAAAAGGTAAAGGTGTCGGCTCATGAACTATGTGTGATGTCATCAGGTGAGTCTGTCTGTCTGCTGGAGGAGCCCTGGAGGAGCTGCTGTGAGTCTTTGAGCTTCTGTTCTTTCCTCCTTGTGTTGTTGAGGTCCCACTGGACGTTCCTTTACTAGTTGAGGATGTTGGTGACTCCGTCTGTGGAGAAGAAGAAGAGACGGAGTAAACGAAGCAGAACCAGACTTTTTATGGAAGTTAGTAATTAGATAAAAGTGGTTCAATTGTTTAAAAGAACGGTCAGATATTTGACAACTTCTACTATTAAAGTTCATTAGTACTTAATGTTACAAATACTACATTTCATGTACAACTCATTAAGTATCAGCTTTGTGTAGTTAAAGTATCAACAATAAGAGATGTTCAACCAGAGAGTTAGTTTGCTTAAGTATATCTATACTGTGGTTTATATATATATATATATATATATATATATATATATATATAAACCACAGGAGAAGTCAGCTCGTCTGTAAGTCTTTTTAAACTGTTGTGCTCCTTTCACACGGCGGCCCGGTCCCCTCCGGATGTGCTGTGGATTCATTTATAGATCCAGACAATCAAAGGTTATTTAAAACTCGTTGGGCAAATGACCCGTGTGCCCTGCTGCTAACAGGAAGCAGCTTCTCAGCTTAATACTATAGTAATAGTACTCATTTTACTCACTATTTGTCTCTCTGCAGGACACCTCCTGATACTACTACTTCTAGTACTACTACTACTACTGATACTTTTCCTAGCATGGATGCTTTTGGTACTGGTACTACTATTACTACTGATACTACTACTACTACTGAAATTGATACTACCTGTACTACTACTACTGATATTACTACTATTACTACTGATACTACTAGTAGTATGACTGATACATTTCCTAGCATGACTGCTTTTGGTACTGGTACTACTAGTACTGATACTCCTACTACTGGTACTGCTAGTAGTACTTCACCTCCAGCCAGGACTCCTGAGGACGGGCCAGGTACTGACTGCTCTGACAGGAAGTCACGTTGTTGTCCTCTGCTGTGTAAATAAGATGTTCTTCTATCGGCAGACGAGGAGCAAGCAGGAGAACAACAAGGAGAACAAGAAGAAGCTCCAAGTGGAACCGAGGAAGGTGAGGAAGACTTCTGTTTGTCACCCAGCAGAGAAGCCCACGAGTCCTCCAGAGAGGTTACTATGACAACACAATGATAAACCTCATAATAACAAACCTGATGAGTTTTAAAGAAATCATCAGAGTTGTCCCAGTAGAGAGAGAATGTTACAACATTCATATTAATAACATCATATTATCAGTCATTATCACCGCTATACACACAATGTATGATGTCACTTCCTGTCTGCAGCTCCACCCACCTCTGTGCTTCTGTCACAACCAACGAAGAAGAAAGTCCTGTTGGCTCCGGCTCTCAGCCTGTCGTTAGGTAAATATGTAACAACATGAAAAACTGTACTGTCATAATAATGATGATCCTGGTAGGAATGATTAATAATGGAAAACAAATCGGAATTTTAATAATAGTAAAAATAATAATGCTAATATTATTGATGACAATGCTGATAATAATGGTAGTAATACTGGAAATAACAATAATATTGGCAATACTAATAATAATATTGATGATGCTAAAAATAATAATCGTAATTACAATAATAACCCTGCAGGTCGCAGTGAGTCCACAGTCTCAAGCGACTTCCCCTCCACCTTCCTCTCGCCCCCCCCTGAGGACGACGATGACGTGTGGCTGGACCTCAACCTGGACGCCATGGAAACGCCCTCCGACAGCGGCTCGCTGCCCTTCCCCATCTACGACCCGGAAGGTGAGAGGTCAAAGGTCAAAGCCGCTGCTGGATGACAACCTGTTAACCTGGACGACTTCACGCCTCTGTTGTTCCAGATGACATGCAGCGCCTCGGCGTGGCGTCCCGGCGGCGCCGGCCGCCACGGGACCGCGGCCCCCGGTCCAGGTTTGACTTTCAAGGCGGTTCTGGAGAATCGGACCAAAGTGAGCCGGCAGATCTGGAGCGGGACGACGTGGTGGACGGGGACGGCACCAGGTGGCGCTGCTTCTCCGGGGGCGACCCGTCCCAGGAGAGATGGGTCAACATGAGCCTGCTGGAGCCGTTCCTCAGGGTTCTGTCCCACGGAGGTTTGACGGACTCACCTTTGTGACGCCTCACCTGGGAGGGTCGTCTTTAACGCAGTCTGTCCTCGTCTCTCAGGTTACTACGGAGACGGAATGTACGATGTCATCTTGTTTTCTTCCTGCTACCTGCCGCAGAACCGTCTGGAGAACTACCAGAAGGTGATGGACCACCTGTTCAGGTAGGAGACGGGACCTTCGATCCAAATGTAAAATTGAACCGAATGCTAATGTTAGCATCGGCTCTAACTGACGGTCTGCCAACACCTGGCTGTTAGCTTTAGCATCCTTTCTCTCTGACGCTGTCGATGAGTGACGTCCACCTGTCGGCCTGCAGGTACGTGGTGGGGACTCTGGACCTGATGGTGGCAGAGAACTACGTGATGGTGTATCTGTGTGCTGGAGGTCAGAAGGACAACCTGCCGGGAATCAGCTGGCTGAGGGATGGCTACACCACCATCAACAGGAGGTATCGCTCACCTGGCAGGTGTCCTGGTCACTGGATCACGAGTCAACAACCGGTTACAGACGCCACAAAGCCTGCGTTGGCTTGATTGGACTGTACAGGTGTACCTGTAACAGGTCCGTAACACCTGTACAGTGTCTGACTGCAGCGCCTCCTGCTGGCAGAAAGAGGAACAATAGACGAAGCCGACAAATCGGACTCTCACACACCTGACCACGTCTAGACGACTTCCTGTTTCACTTCCTGTTCCGACCCCTGTAAGACGGCCCGGGTGAACCCCTGTACTGTGATAACATCTGTGTGTGTGTGTGTGTGTGTGCGTCCATGTTCAGGTTGAGGAAGAACCTGAAGGGTTTCTATGTGGTTCATCCAACCTGGTACATCAAAGCACTCATCACCATCATCAAACCCTTCATCAGGTCCTCCTCTTCCTCATCATTTTCTACCTCTTCTTCCTCAGGGTTTATGGTCAGCCACAAGGGGGCAATCCAGATGTTTAGGCTTTGCTTTAGAGCAGCTGTCATGTCGGCCATCTTTGTTTTGTACCAAAGGTTTCTCTTTGTTCCTTCTCCTCTTCCTCAGCTCTAAGTTCAGAAGGAAGCTCCACTTCGTCGGCAGCCTTCAGGATCTTGGTGAGCTGGTCCCGTCTGAGCATGTGCAGGTCCCAGACTGCGTCTCACTGTGAGTATAAAGACAATCTAATACTTAAATACTCTTATCATTTCATTTTAATCTAAACATTCTTTACATATTTCATATTACATATTACATCTCCTTTTTACAACCATCAACTTAAATGATGAAAACAATTACTAACAATAAGGTGGTCAAAAAATTGTTTATTGTTATTTTTCTGATTATAATATATTCAATTATTAATTAGGATAATAATATATACATACATTTGTCATGCTAATTATGATTATTATTACAATTTGGAGCTTGTTTACTAGAAACAAACCATGAAGTAAATCATTTTACCAGAAAAACAACACTGATGGAAACAATAGAATCTTTACTATAACTATATATATATATAACTTAATGACGTGTTCAAAACTGTCTGTCAGCATCTGAGAAAAGAGGCCTTTGAGGCCTTATGTTTAGGCCTCCGTATGACTAAAACTACCCCGCTGCAACCACAAGGTCTACTTGAACAATGTTTGTGTCACAATGAAGGGAACACTTCAGTATATATTACATTTTTCAGAAGGAGAATCCCTCTACGCCTTTGAAACATGGATTTAACAAGTCAACTGTCCTTCTGCAAAGTTTCACCTTAAAAAAGTGAAGCAGAACAAAATGAAAAAGACACAAAACGTGTCTTCAGATTCATTCATGAAGGTGTAACAAGCTTTTTAAAGGGTTTTACCGATAAATGATCTGCTGATGTCGCCTGTGCTCCCTGCAGGTTCGACCAGAGTCTGAGCAGGTGAAGCAGCACCTGGAGTCTCCTCATGGTCTCAAACCATTTCAGTTCACTTTGAGCAGGAATGATGTTTCTCCACCGGCCGTGACTGTGCTCATCTTCAATGACCAGCATATATGTCATTATTACTATATTTTATTGTTATTATTTTTTACATGTTTGTGTGATTGTTTGTTTTGGAACATTTAGACACTGAAACGGCTCGTTGTCGTCGACCTGCTGAGGTCTCGCTTCGCTTTCGTCGTGGTCGATGCAGCTTC